>NW_027185507.1:87500-132500 GCF_040183065.1 Periplaneta americana
ACGAATTTTTCAACATGTTTATAGTGCAACTGATATAAATCAGCATGGATTTTACACCCATAGGTCTACCACAACAAATCTAATTAATTTTACACAAAAGGCATTTAATACATTACATAATCGCAGAAATTTAGACGTGATATACCTTGACTTTTCCAAAGCGTTTGATAAAATTGACCATAAAATTTTAATTAATAAACTTTCAAGTTTTGGTTTATCTTTTTCATACTTACAGTTAATAACGTCATATCTTACAAACAGGCAGCAGTATGTTTCATTCAATCAAGTAAAATCAAAACCATTCACAGTAACTTCAGGCGTACCCCAAGGATACAACCTTGGTCCCTTGCTCTTTTTACTTTAGATCAATGACTTGCCTAAACAGATTTTGTACACTAAATGTTTACTATATGCTGATGATGTTAAATTGTATAAAGTCATTGACAAACAACAAGACGTTTTTGATCTACAGCTTGATTTGGACAGACTATATAGATGGAGAATCGATAATTTTCTTCTGTTAAATCTTAATAAATGTTGCTTTATGACATATTCTAAAAATAAGACAGTTGCTCAAAATTCGTATGAAATTAATGGTGTGAAGTTATCTAGAGTACAATCATTTAAGGATTTGGGTATATTTTATTTTACACACAACTTATGTTTTAAAATGAACTTAAATTACGTGGTAATTGATGCATATAGAAAATCAGGATTTACAATCAGAAATACAAAAGAATTAAAAAATGTAAATACTACTGATACTCTATATAAAACTCTAGTTAGGAGTAAGCTAGAGTATGCGTCTGTAATATGGTCACCTCAGTTCCAGTCCCATCAGATGCAAATAGAAAGGATACAGAAAAGATTTTTACGTTATTTATATTTTAAAAGACATCACGCGTCGTCTTCTGACAAGCAAATTTCATATAATCAGTTACTTTTTGAATTTAATTATAAAACTTTAAAATCTCGACGATTAATAAATAGCCAAATTTTACTCTATAAGACTTAACGGTATATTGAATAACTGTGATTTTCTTAAATTCCTTCAGTTCAATGTAAAAAGAACAGAATTAAGTCATATGATGTATCTGGCTTTGGAGTACAACAGTGCTACAGCAGTTGAAGAACATATGAAATATAATATTAACTCAGTTTCGAAAAAAAAGTGATGTATCTGATTTAGCAACTGCACACCTCATTTATGACACTGTTTAATTAATATTTAGATTATATTATACTAATAATATAAAATATATGTATATTTTCTTTTTAAACTTATTGTATTAATCTATATTTTAATAAGCCTAGTGTAAAGTTAATATTTGAGGAGAAAAATTATTCTGTAGGACAAATTAATAAATCGATAATATTCTAGTGTAAAGTGTTCCACTTACTGGTCTACGAAACAGCCGACCGTAGCATTCACTTAGAAACCGCAATCCCTGGAAAAGTAAACAATTTAACATTATGAGTACAGCAAATCTTAGAAAGTACATGTTCTCCGAATAGGTGCACTAGTCTCCAAACATATATGACCTATAATTTTGTGATAGTGTAAGGAAACTTTCTAACCACGGGATAAATCAAAACCAGAGGTGTAACTAACTGACAAACTTTTAAATGGTTCCGTTAGTTCTCAATAGGGAACACTATTATTAGGACAGTTAAAGATAAGTTAGGTAAAATGGTACATTAGGTATTAAATATTTTCACAAATAACAATACCAGCGGTTTCTCGCTGAATCTAGTACTGTTTACAATCAATAGAGAGGAATGAAATTTTGAATTCTATAATATTGGTGTTCAGTTGTATTACATAATAATAATAATAATAATAATAATAATAATAATAATAATAATAATAATAATAATAATAATAATAATAATGATTATATCTCTTGTACTTAGAATTTTATTCACAAATCTTCGACATAAAAGGTGAATCAGCATGGTAAATAGAAAATTTTAACAATTACAGAATGGTATGTACTGTCAAATATAGCCTAGTAATAAATTTCAATGTCGCAATTCGAATTGCCCTCGCGTTATTGTTTAAAATAATATTCAGTTATATTACATAATAATAATAATAATAATAATAATAATAATAATAATAATAATAATAATAATAATAATGATTACATCTCTTGTACTTAGTATTTTATTCACAAATCTTCAAAATAAAAGGAGAATTTTCGCTATTAGATAAAATGGTAAACAGAAAATTTTAACAATTACAGAATGATGTGTACTGTCAAATATAGTAATGAATTTCAATGTCGCAATTCGAATTGCCTACACGTTATTATTTAAAATAATATTCAGTTATATTTCAGAATATATCTCCTGTACTTAGTATTTTATTCACAAATCTTCAAAATAAAAGGTGAATTTTCGCTATTAGATAAAATGGTAAAGAGAAAATTTTAACAATTACAGAATGATATACTTACTTACTTATTGGCGTTTAAGGAACACGGAGGTTAATTGCCGCCCTCACATAAGCCCGCCATTGATCCCTATCCTGAGCAAGATTAATCCAGTCTCTACCATCATATCCCACCTCCCTTAAATCCATTTTAATATTATCTTCCCATCTACGTCTCGGCCTCCCCAAAGATCTCTTCCCACCGGCCTCCCAACTAACACTTTATATGTGCATTTCTGGATTCGCCCATACGTGCTACATGCCCTGCCCATCTCAAGCGTCTGGATTTAATGTTCCTAATTATGTCAGGTGAAGAATACAATGCGTGCAGCTCTGCGTTGTGTAACTTTCTCCATTCTCCTGTCACTTCATCCCTCTTAGCCCAAATATTTTCCTAAGAACCTTATACTTAATATTTTATTCACAAATCTTCAAAATAAAAGGTGAATTTTCGCTATTAGATAAAACAGTAAATAGAAAATTTTAACAATTGCAGAATGATGTGTACTGTCGAATATAGTAATGAATTTCAATGTCGCAATTCGAATTGCCCACGCGTTACTATTTAAAATAATATTCAGTTATATTACATAATATATCTCTTGTAATTCGTATTTTATTCACAAATCTTCAAAATAAAAGGTGAACTTTCGCTGTTAGATAAAATGAAAACCCACAGGTATTTAATAGCAATAGTGATATCTTTACCGTAATATCTTCTACATGCCTCTCTTCTTTACCCTTATGGAAATAATGGCATACGCTATTGTGCGGCCGAAAAAATTAGATCAACGTAGAATATCCCAACCCTATACAGAATCGAACTCTTAACTTGAACGTTATCGCTCGTCCATCAACGTTTCCATTGAAGTAACGGATAGACATTCATTATTTCTAGAAAGAGAGATCTAAATTTCTTGTACTTACTTTCATCTTGCTGCTTTTCTATACAATGTCGTAACCATGGTATGCACAATAATGGAGAATACTGACTACCAGAAACATATTGTAGCTGCAGTATGTTTGTCGCTAGGCAACTATAATGAGTAAAATCACTATTCTGTTAAGCAAAATTTTAGTTTCTTCCTATCTATCACATTCATTCATTCATTCATTCATTCATTCATAGTGTCCTGTACAAGAGTAGGTCTTTGACTACAAACCCAGCATCTTCCAATATTTTCTATTTTCCACCTTCCTGAAGGTATATATATAAAAAATAAGTATCCAGTATTTTATTAACTGATAGTATGCATCAAAACGAGAAAACAATGTCTAACAAATATCAGTCCCACAACACATACTTTCTGAGATCTGAACACTTGTTCATAGGAGGAGCTCAATGTGGCGACCATTCATGGCAATGCATTGCTCTGCCCTTCGGCGAAAGGAATCACACACTCTTTGAAATTGACCTGCTTATTCTTGTATGTGATGACACGCATTCCTGGGTCCTGTAGTGGCGTAGACCAATTCCTTTGTGTTTTCCCATTTTCAAAATTCTATGGCAGCGGTCGTCAACTCAGTGCACTCTCGGGCTACCGTCTCTAACCAGCAGGTCTCTTACAGCACCAGCGTGAATTCGTGGCTGCTAGTGGGTACGCTCTCTACCTCTTCCTGCTGCACGACGGGGCAGTTGCTCCGCTTATCCTTTACCCATTTCAGCGAGTGGTGACGACCATGCTCTAAAAAGGTACGGTGTGTTTACGGCGATCATCGCCGGGCGCACATCGCAAGAGATTGTCGCCGGAGTTGCTAGCAATTGAAATGAATGCGCACGGTTTCTTTACAGCGATGATCGCCAGCGCTGTTCGTTGGACGCGACGCAGATCGCTGGAGGTTGCTTCTGAAGCAAATTCAGGACGCACATCGCCGCATTCGTGTTCAATAATCGATATATAGACAAGGTCATGTTGTAATATCGAATATATAATCTGTACACGTTAAACACGTCTGTACGTTTTGGCTGCAAAACAAATCAAGACGTTTTGTAATTTTTCGCGGTCTGAAGACGAAATTATAATTGAATATGTGGCACAACAAAATGCTCTTTTTAATATGAGCATGTGAATTAATAAACAAATTAAACAATAAACCCTTACATTACATATTATATTTGTATCACGCCCGAGCCCCAGAGAATTTCGTTCAGTGTTGGGTAAGGGGGAAATTCTCTCTTCTGCAAGTTTTCCACCAGCTCCCTTGCACTAGATTTCGGCTGCGATAACCTCAATAATAATCTTTTGGCTGAAGTGCGTTATTATACAAATCTGAATGGCAGCATTGACCTCGAGTCATATAGCCATAACTCGCTTATCAACATACAATTTGTATATATACGAGTACATAGGTAGATCTTGTTGCATTATATGCACATATACATTTTAAAATTTATTTTACATGTCTTTTAACTATCTATTTTTATGTAGTTATTTATTTAGCTATCTTGTACCAAAAATAAAAACATGTTTTTAATTACTTTTAATTTGCACAGTCTTCGTACCTAAGTACTTACGCGGTATACTGAAATATAGCTGTTTTGTTTTTTTGTAGAGATGTAGTTGATCGTATATACAAGGCATAATAAAAGCCCAAACGAACCAAACCTAACCTGTCACATGTTCGTACATGTAAAGTGTATCAGCGGATTACGAAGGGAACTACCTCAGCGCTAGTTTAGCCAAATTTTTTAATTATTGTTTGGAATACACCATGTAATGTTATACAGTATAATAATAATAATAATAATAATAATAATAATAATAATAATAATAATAATAATAATAATCAGTTCATAATCTGAGTTACTGCCAATCTTTTAACTGGAGTTACGGGATCTTGACAAAATTTGTAGCTAATTTAACATAGTCATTTTCAATTAAACTCAAAACATAATCAAACTGGTCAGGTGAGAGTCTGAAATATTCCTTAAATTTTGTAGCGTTTTTATAAAGATGTCTCATTATCAATGTGTTAAAACAGAATTCTGTAAACCTATTCCTGAATATTTCATTAATCTGTAGCTTGTTCCTTTTATAATACGCATGCGAGATTTTGATATCGTCATCTCCCTCTTCTAGAATAAATAGCAACTTCATTATCTTGGATTTATTCATTATAATTTTTAGGTTATGTCCGCAGCCTACATTAATTTACTTGACCATATGTAGTAGATGAAGGAATAAACAAATGAGAATCTACAGCGATGTGCGTCAATAAAGAAACCACTTCTCGGCGATCATCGCCAGCGTTTATAATCGCCGGCGATGTGCGTCCGACGATGATCGCCATACACAAACCGTACCTTAAGGCAGAAGCTGCAGTTATGACGTAAGAGCCAGTCAGGCCTTGGAAGAGCGAGCAGTTGAGTCGTATTACTGTTAACACGCACCAGCGTAGTGGCGTCAGTGCAGCAATGATACGACAGTTCTTGGAGATAAATTGATGGAATCACATTCCTGTATTTTGCTAGGGAATAACTACTCTGCGGTCATGATGGCAACATTCTTGGCAAATTCCCCGTCATTAAAAGAACGCATGTTCTTTGCAATGGCTAGTGAAATCCTATATCTTAAGCCTTCAGCTTACCATTGATTCACTGACTGTGTTCCCTAGCTTCACTTAACAATTTATCTTTCAATTGCTGCACTAGTACTTTTCGATATTCTCCCCCATATTTGTCGTAATCATTTGTGTGGCATAAAGAATAATGGCGTTGTATATTGAATTTCTTTACATGCTGAAACAGCTTGCCACAAATCAAACACTTAACCATTCCTCCATACTCCATAACACAGTTTGATCTCGACAAAGCATTTAGCTTGGGCAGGATAGTAACAGAAAGTGATGGTGTGTTTCAAAAGTTGAAATATACTTTGCATACTACTCACAAAGTTAGGGCCTATATAGTTCAATCTGTATATTGTGTAGGAAAATATCTGTTAAAAACACTTGAACTGTTTTCAAGTTTCCGAGTAGACAAAGTGTTGTAGTACTGCTTAAATTATTTATTTCTATATTTGTATATTTATAGCAGTTTCGGAGCCTCATTTACATAATGCGAACGCTTCTGCAGCTGGCTGTATTATGAATTTCATATTATTATAAGTATATTAAATTTGATTACAAACCAAAATATTTTGTTACATTGATTTATCACGGTTGTACAGTTTTGTTTTCGTACAAATGTATTGTAATTGTGCTATATGGCTTCTTTCTGTTTGTTGTTATCTATATTGTCTGCAAAACAAAAGTACTAATACCAATTTCTTAATATTGCAGTTGCGTTTTAAATGTTAATAACGTTTGTCCTTAATTCTACGCTGAGGTCGTCTTTCGTTAGATCCGTCCGAGTTCCTATTGTGAAGAATATGAGTAATTGTGTTTTCCTCTGATCGCGCTACCAACGCTATGCAGAGTAATCATTGGTGGGGCTGCCACCTCAAAGCTTTAGGTCCAACTTCTGTATGTACTAGCCCCATCCAGAGGGCTGCCACTCGCCAATCTATTTAAATTAGTTGTCGTTGTGGACTTCACTCATGTTCCCCGAGCATGGCCTCTTATCATCCCAGAGAAAGGACCCCCTTTTCCCATCAGTTCTCCGACCCAAATCGCCGAAGGGATTTTATACCACAACCTTGATTTGGGTTACTCGGATTAACAGGTCCACCTCGAGCAGGTTGGGAAAGGAGTTGACATGCAGAGGCTAAGTGTTCACTATGGGAACTGTATTACGCATGCATGCCTTTGGACCCTACTACATTATGACGAAGATTTATTGCAACTGGCTGCCCATAAATTAAATTAAATATGTAAAGATTATAATCTCAAAATTTCGATAAATAAAACAAAGGTGATGGCTTTTAGTGGAAAAAACCCTCTACGCGCAAAAATAATCATTGATGACCAAATGATTGAACAAGTATCCCACTATAAATATTTAGGATGTGATATTAGCTATGGATATGATAAGGATATTGAATATAAAATCAATCAGTTCCAAGCTATTTGTGGCACAATAAATAGAACGTTGAATAATAAAGCCTGCAAACAAACAAAATTAAAATCTATAAAACAATGGCAGTTCCTGCCCTCCTATATGGGAGTGAATCTTGGATTACCACTACTAAACATGAAAGTAAAATCCAGGCAGCTGAGATGAAGTTTTTAAGGAGAGTAAAGGGGTGTACTAGAATGGACCAGATAAGAAACGAGGATATCCGTGAAGAACTGCAAATCTACTCCATAAAAGAAAAGATAACTAACAATAAGGAACAATGGAAAGAACATATAGAAAGAATGGCAGAGAGTAGATTACCAAAGAGAATACAAAACTACTTCCCAAGAGGAAGAAGAGATGTTGGACGTCCTCGGAAGAGATGGTCCTAGATCTATTAGTGAAGACGGAACAGGCAATTAATGCCTAAACCAGGAAGTGAAGAAGAAGAAGATGTTAATAACGTAATAAAGAGTTAAGAAAGAATATTCACATAAATTCCATAGTATTACAACTATATTGTACTAAATGGATGAACAAATCATTCATAAAGAAAGTGATATCCCAAAAAAGAGACTGAGTATGACATGATAAGTTGGAATTGATATTGATGGTACCTTTAGCCTTATGAAAGTAATTAATAAGCTAATCAAAATAATATTATAGTACACAGCTGACATTTTTACAACATATGGGCACGTATCTTTTGCTTATGATGTAACAGTAGATGCATTGTTAATTCATTTCCTTGGAAACAATTTCCAAGCGAATATTTTCAAAATTTTCGATACACTATCTTCGGTAATACGTATATACGGTATATTAAATTTACGAAAATATTCTGTAAGCCTACTAAATAAATAGGCCTACATCTGAAAATTTTACTTTTCTATAAAAAAAAAGTTGAGAAACTATTTCTTTTTTTAATAAAAAATCAAAGTTGTGAAACATGAGCACTAAAATTAAAACTTTCATTCTTGTAATCCACTTATACTTCTCAGAAAAATAAAAAAATTAACATGGATACAGTTTTAATAAGTTCTCTTCCCTTTATCTACTGAATCAGTGCTGGCCATCCCTGAATATAGCTCGACCAAGCGGCATATACCACCTCTTTCATCTGTCTCTTTCCTTTCCGCTGTAAAGCGCTCAGGCTCTCCTGAGCTCTAAAGCGCGCGCTTGCTCCTATGGGCATCAATTGACATGACTGCTCTAAGGGATTTAGGTTTGGGGAACGAGCAGGCCAGGGGTGGCTCCTTTTTAAGGCCATTGGGACCCGGTCCCGGTCCCCATTTTTGAGAACGTAAATTACAATATGGTGCAGTATATTTCATATTGAAGTCATCTTTCTTAATGAATTTCCAATACAAAAAAAGTAGCATGCATTGACGGAAATCTGCAAGAGAATGGACTGACTGGGCCCGTGAGAGTCCACCCTGTACGTAGTTCATTTTAGCACCAAAGGTTGGACTGTAACATGGCAGTTCTTCCCGTCCCTTTCCCCACCACCCTCGCACTCTAGCTTTACTTAGGGCCGGCCCTGCTGTTCAATTGTCTGTAATACTGTGTTAAAATTGAAGTTCTACAAAGACATCATTTTATTTTTACTTACATTTTTATTGCACCTGAGTTTTTTAATGTACTTCACTCCCACCCCTTCTACTAATGAAGTTCAACCGTCCTCCACACAGATCCAAGACCTCGTATATAGTCATAGTAGGCTTACGGTTATAGTAAACAGTACGTTCCAAAAATATGATCGCGTTTTCCAGTGACAAAAGAGCTTTCAATATTGAATCATTTTCGCAAAGTTACTGTCGTCCATTTGCCTACGTCGTATCCCGGTTTCCCCCACCAGCTTTCATTCGCCTGCTAGTGGCTGGGCTGCCTTAACTCTTTTCTGAGATCATTAATTTCTGTTAGGAATTGGACGTCTACGTAATATTATACAACTGTTTAAAACAACTTAAATAAAAGGACCTCGTTAAGTAATTAACTATCACGTGATTTCCTCCCTCTCCACGACCCTACGACATAACCACTTGGACTTGGACGGACAGTAGAAAGTATATGTCTTTCATCTTTTCGGATCGGGCAGAAGTGAAGATTGAACTTACCAGTACGTAAGGTACTCTTTTATAGAGTAGGTACAGAATTATTTCAACAAGAGTTACTAGTACGAAGACAGACATACTGTATCCAAAATTCTTATGATTTTGAAAAAGATTCTGAACTATTTCGTCATTATTTTCTTCCTTCTTGTTGCCGAGGGACCCATTCACAACGCTTTTAAATGACTCCCATCCATGTTGCACGTTCGTTTGGAGCTAATTTTTTCTAAAAAAAAATTGGTTACCCATCACTTTTTTTAATCTGAGGTCCAATGAATATTCCTTCTTTTAATTTTGTATCACTCAAACCAGATAATATTCTTCGTAGATATTTGAAACCTTCGCCTGTTGTGTCCATAGCTTTCATAAAGTTCTCCATGAGCCCTAATTTAACGTGTAAAGGTTGGAGATATATTTTTTGTGGGTCAACTAAAGGTTCAAATGTTACATTATGTTTCCCAGGAGTGAAATCTTCTCTTCTTGGCCATTCCTCGACTATATAGTGATATTGAGTATCTCGGGTATCACAAAGGCACAGGAAAACAGATATTTAGTGAATCCACTCTGCATTCCATGTAGAAGACTTTAAGATCCCGCAAATATGCCAACAATGGTTTCATATTTTAATGGCTTCAAGAATACGACACATTTCTTTGTATGTTTCTTTCATTCCTGCACTGTATGCTACAGATATGGATGGAAGTTTATTGTCATTGTGTAACAAAACGGCTTTCAGACTAATTTTAGAAGCATCTATAAATAAGCGCCGCTCTTTAGCATTATGTGTAATACCTAGTTTTAATCAGTCCATTTACATCGCTGCATGCACAAACTCCAGAATCTGTAACTATAAAAAATGGTAATAGATTCTTATTTATGTTTATAAATATTGAAAAATTAGCATCTTTATCCAGCACCTTCCATTCCTGAAGACGAGATCCTAGAAGCTGCGTCAGCTGTTTAGTAAAGTACAAATCACGTATACTAATCACTGAGTTCCATTAAATGTGGCTTTTCTTCTCTCTCTTCATCTGGAATGTAGGCGTCATCCCTTGATGTAGAGGGCTGCACATCATCAGATGACGTTATGTCAGATTCCGATTCTTCTTGCAATGTAGAAGGTGGAATGGGGACAGGTAAATTTTCTCCGTGAGATATTGGTCTTATAGCTGACGGGTGATTAGGATACTGAATGAGTCTCTTATTTTTTAAGAAAATCCAGTAACATCAGAAATAACAATCATCTTAGTGGTTTTTTGTTCACACCATACCATTGGTTCGGAAAGTTTTTACAACTACGCCTTTGCTTCTTCATTTCATTTCACACAGAACAGCTCAAACTACTAACAAAATCTCTACACTCGAACTAAACAAAGTACAGACTTTCTCTGTTTTCATTACCAGGTACCCTGTAAGTCTGTCTTATATTTCAAGTATCAGCAAACCATGATTCAGATGTGTCAAGTGAAGAGGGACTTGGCATAATGGATAGAAACCAAAGAAGTGCTACATGTATACTAGGTATTGAAAAATGTGTATAAATTCTATATTTACAACATTAAATTACGGAAATTTATTTCTTGTGTGCCTTGTAAAATGGAATACGTATACATACATCAAAATTAAACGTAGGCACCTGTGGCTTCCACCTATTTCCTCAAGCGGCCGGTAATGGAATCCACAGTCTTCTGGAGGAAGTTGCGTGGGGCATTGGTGATAATGCCCCGAATCCATGCTTCCAATTTTTTATCATCTCTGGACGGATTGTGCCATTCCTTCCTTTCTCCATATGGCATCATCTCGAACGAAAACAACGAAATTCCACACTTCGTAGCGAGCAGCAATCTGCTCTCTCTCGCGAACAAATAGGTGATCGACAATCTTTGCTATTGTTGCGCTAACCGTCCCTCACGGCCATCATCTATACTACGGACAAGCAAAAGTTCAAACTCTATTTAACGATCTACATATACACACAATTTTCATTATGGGTCCATCGATATTAAAAATTCTACAGCTAATTAATAATACCCAGTTACTTCCCGCCCACACTGTATTTATGGCTATTCATAAAATATAACATTGTTGCAGTGCTCAGAAACCTGACGTGATGGAAAAAATCTGATTACATATTCGTAATCAGCGCATCAGACTTGATAATAATCAGCATTCTGTTTTTCAGCACAAAAAATGTTGTAGAATTATTAACCATTGCTACTAAAACGTTAACATCGTTCAACAGGACGGAAAGAAACGCAGAAAAGTTTGTTCTGAATGGTTTGAAAAGAAGGAATGTTTAATGACATGTAAGAATAGAAAATCGTTATATTGTTTTTATTACCTGGTTTTGGGAGGCGAAACTCTGTGGATTAATAAGGGGTGTACAGTTTTAAAGCATTTTTGTCTGAGGTAGTAAAATCACATGAAAATTTTAAAACACGCATTAACAACGTTAGAGCATATAAAACATAAGTGTTGTGTCAATTCAAAAGAAGCATGTGATATCATAAGGTATGAAATAAGTGACACATTCCAATCTTCCAGAATTTTTTCTGCATTTTCAATAGTTTATTCCAAAAAATTCCCTATTTATTGTGATAATTTCCCTGAGTCAATGCTCAAAATATTATTACGCAATACAATATGCTGAATAAGGAAATACTTAGAAATGAACTACTGTTCTCCAACCAGGAGATTAACCGTGAAAGGAATGTGCTTACTGCTGCGTCATGTATTGGAGCGAAGTAGATAGATAATATTATCATTATAACGTCAGTTTAAAAACCATGCTCTCTCCTGCATAGGGGAGACTATTGTACCTTTAGCATAGTGTACCTTTGAACATATTTTGTTTTTTAATTTTTGCTGCTACCTAGAGGACTCAAAACTGAAGTAGATTATAGAGAAAGCCGCTAAGTAGTTCTGGTCGTAGTTTCAGTTTGATTTACTGCAAAGTGTGAGTTCCATGGTCAAAATAAGTTTTTTTAGTACGAAAAGTAAACATTTCGTTCATTCATATATGTTTTCTAACACGAAACCAAATTGTATTTGTTAATACCTTTCAAGTACGGTGTGTTCCCTATCGTCCGGTGAGTAATAACATATTTTAATTTCCATGATTTATTCGAATCTCTGGTTTTGGGAGCCATATTTGTTTAAAAGTGTACCCTCGTGTACCTCTGAACACAAAAATCTTATCTCATGGAACATGTTCCAAAGTACACAATATTATCGGTTTTTGTTTTTCTTTTATTGTACGATCATGTTACGTGGTAAGTCTGGAGTTAAGAGGCCCCCATTTGATCCGGACGCCTTGAAGAAACTGTTGAAGCAGTTATTGCTCCTCCAAGAAATAAAAACTCAATCAGAGAAGCCTGCTCTGGTTTATGATGGCAGATACATTTTAAATATGATTGCCAGTTTTTACAGCTATATCCCCACCTACATTCCAAGTGTTCCAACTTACAAGAGGGAATGTTCCAAGGTACACGAAGCCATTGTACCTTTGAACACATTACATATCCCTTCATTTTATTTTTCCATCCTTAATAGATCTGTAAAACAGGAAAATACATACAGGAAGTTGTAAAGGAATCTTCAATAATTATTTCAAGCATTTTTTTCTTTTAAAAATTTTCATTTCCCAAAAAAAAAAAAATATATATATAATGTGAAAAGTGTTTGAAGGTACAACAGTCTTCCCTATGTTATTTCCTATATGGAGGGATTAAAATACCGGGAGATTAACAGTGATCTAACTTTGTAACTAGAGTAGTATAAATATGTGTGTAACAATGTTATTGTTTGTGCTGTGAGAGCGGGCCAATAGAGATACGAGTACCCACGTGTGTGATCTTATGACACAGCATTACCCCGCTCCGTTTCATTCCGCAAAGACTTTCTCTTGGTTGCAGCACAGTAAGTGTATTGTACTCTAATCCCGCGTTCAGGAACGTACTTACCTCTAGTGCGTTGATATTGTTACTCCATGAAAATGAACTCACAGACACACTCCAGGAAGTAACAAAGTTCTTGTGATCCTGTGGATACTGCCCAAGCAGAGCGTTGTTTCAGCACCCTTAAGCTCTTAAAAACTTTTTTGAGAAACACTATAACACAAGAAAGATTAAATTCACTGGCTGTTCTTTCTATTAACAAAGACTGCATTCACAAAATAATGAACTCTATTTCGAAAGTGATTGATAAATTTGCGCATCAGAAGAACAGAAAAGCAGCATAGCTATACAAATAATCGGGCATTGTAAATTTGTTGTTTTGTTTAACTTGAATTTTTTTCTTAATTATGCATGTACTAACCACTGTGTAGAAATATTTTAATTGTTAAACGTTAATTCTTAAGTAGACCTATGCTTTCTAGTCCAACGAATGATAATATGAACTGATATGTTGATGTAACTATAACAGCAAATTGAGAGTCACCTATAGAGACATATGGTGTAAAACGTGAGTTTATTTTTAATCTTCCCCCACCTAACCTAGAACTCACGGTATATTATTTTAATGTACCGAAGTACATATGATATTTCCATGCAGATATTCTGCGTCATGATACGATGAAAGAGTAATGGAACGGAGAAAAATTCTCTCCGGCACCGGGATTTGAACCCGGGTTTTCAGCTCTACGTGCTGATGCTTTATCCACTAAGCCACACCGGATACCCACCCCGGCGCCGAACAGAATCGTCTCAGATTAAGTTCCAACTCTTGGGTTCCCTCTAGTGGCCGCCCTCTGCACTACGTCATAGATGTCTATGAACGTAAGACTAAAGTCCACACATGTGCTGAGGTGCACTCGTTATGAGTGACTAGTTGGCCGGGATCCGACGGAATAAGGGCCGTCTTAAATCACGAAGTGATTTACGCATATCATATATATTATTTTAATGTACCGAAGTACATATGATATTTCCATGCAGATATTCTGCGTCATCGTACGATGAAAGAGTAATGGAACGGAGAAAAATTCTCTCCGGCGCCGGGATTTGAACCCGGGTTTTCAGCTCTACGTGCTGATCCCTGCCAACTAGTCACTCATAACGAGTGCACCTCAGCACACGTGTGGACTTTAGTCCTACGTTCATAGACATCTATGACGTAGTGCAGAGGGCGGCCATTAGAGGGAACCCAAGAGTTGGAACTTAATCTGAGATCATTCTGTCCGGCGCCGGGGTGGGTATCCGGTGTGGCTTAGTGGATAAAGCATCAGCACGTAGAGCTGAAAATCCTTGTTCAAATCTCGGCGCCGGAGAGAATTTTTCTCCGTTCCATTACTCTTTCATCGTAGAACTCACGAGCCGTCACTGGAGCAAGCCAAGGTGTGGGGCCTCCCCGACTAATCCAGCGGTCCTGAAATGTCAGCGTTAGGCGTTCACGCACATTGCGGAGAAAATGTACTGATGCGCCATCGTGTCTGTAGTCTTTACTGACATGGCACATTCTCCATCAAGATAGGCAATACATCAATAAGATAACGATCCCCAGTTAATCTCTGTGGTAGCACGTATGGGCCTATTAATCTATCACCAAGAACGCCTGCCCATGCGTTAATTGAGATTCGGTGCTGAAGCCTTCTTTCTTCAACTGCATGGGGATTTTCATCAGCCCACACATGCTGATTACGAAAATTCACAACACCATCTCTGCTGAACCCCGCTCATATCTGCAACTAACCTTTTGTTTTCAGTATTCCTTGAGGCGTATCAGTATTCCATGCCAGGGGTGTCAACTACGGTATGATTATCTGGCAGTCTGCCGTATTGTAGGGCAAAGGAATGCATTGCCATAAATGGACGTCACATTGAACACCTCCTATAAACAAGTGTTCATATCTCAGAAAGTATGTGTTGTAGGACCCATGTTTTCTTGTTTTGATACATACTATCACCTCTTAAAATATTCGATATTTTGAACACAATGTATAATACGATCCTAAGAGACATTTATTCACTAATACTGAAAGTTTTATTACTTGCTGGTTTTTATAGCACTAAGAGATCGATTAAACGTCATCGCTCTCAAAAAAAACTGCTTTTATAGACATAAACAAAAGAATTAAAAATATTCAGTCTCTTATGAAGAACACAAGGCTCTTTTTATGGTCGCATTTCAATTTGAAAAATATTATTGTATAACTTTTAAGCACATTAACCACACAAATTGACATATTACAACGTGTACATTACAGTGATGCAACATATTTATATAATTCAGATTACTTATAGTGAAATTAAAAGTTGGACACATAATCTTCTTTGTTGCATTTCTACAATTATTTCAATTAACAAATTGACACTTCAATCTTTTACTACATGAAACTAATAATTAAAATTGTATTGTTTAGAAACACACGGAGCTACGATATGATGTAAAAAAAAGAGGAAGTATTACCACTGTACTGTTCTGCATATAAATTAGAGCATATTGTCTTTTTATGATCGCATGTAAATTTTCCTCATATTTCAGAAATTGAAGTGTTGTACGATTAGCTATACAAGATTTGAAATTGCATGTTGTTTTTCATGTTACATTCTACAGTACTTATTATTATTATTATTATTATTATTATTATTATTATTATTATTATTATTATTATTATTACTAGTGGCTTGTGCACCAAATGCTGCTGCAAACTAAGTTCGTTAGACGTTCAAATAAAAATTTTTCAGATTTATTTTCAATGAAGAATACTTGTCTTTTTGATACTTATTTGCTTCCATAATAATGAAACATATTCCCTCTGAATGGATTTTTTTAGGCCAAATACTTTTTCTTGAATCTATCCAACTTCAGTTTTTGAGTTTCAACGCGAAAACGCAAGTATCAATGTCAGGACGATAGCAGTAGCTATTTCAGGTCATTGTGGATTGTAGGCAAAAGTTAAAAAAATGTCAGGTTTGCTAAGCTTTCGAACAATAGCATTTTCGTACAGCTGCTGCATGTAAAACTTGAAATGTAGATCGTAAAATCATTTTATCCTACTAAGAGATCCTGCTGAAATGATCTGGAGACTACAAAATTTTCTAGGCCTCTTATTTTATCAGTAAGTAATACCTTTTTATCTTTCCTTAGGAACTGTAATTTTTGCGCTCTCTCGAGCCAATACTGAAGACAATGACACATATCAATATCTACACTACACCGCCATTAAGTATATGAAAAAGACCTAACCCCACTGGGTTAATAAGTATAAAAATATTTGATTTTTAATAACAATATGATTATCTTACTTAAGTTTTGTAGTTATATATAGCAGCCACTCAGTAAATTATAGAAATGAAGATCTAAATTAAGATATTCTCTACATTTACTTACATAACCTCAAAAGTTTCACTTTCATGTCATCAATATAGCATCAATATTATGTACAATTAATGAAAAATAGATGCATCATGATATTAACTATAATAATATTTAATTTTTAATGGTAATAATGTCATCAAACCACCTCAAGTTTCGTAGATTTGAATATCCAATACACAGCTGTACTCAGAAAATTATACACTGCAGAATCAGTTTTTAATAACAAATTGAATTGAGCTCTAAATATGTCAGCAATCCTGCAGGTCATGGCCTTCGTGTAATAGCCTGTTGTTTATTGTAGTGTGTGTTTTGTTCTGAAATTCAATCAAGTCGGCCGTGATTCGATAAAATTAGTTCTCAAAACTGACAACAGATGGATTTTGGAAAATAGGAAAATTATGTAGGAAAATTCACATTTCACTGAAAACTACTACTTTTCCGAAAAACTTTAGATTCCAGGCATGAAAATGAGGGGTCACTCATTAAAATCCGTTCAGCCGTTTTCCCGTAATTTCCATTACCAGTTCAAATTATATATATATATATATATATATATAAGATAGATTATTTATTATTATATTTATTTTTAATTCATTCTCAAATGTATTGCACATACAATGTATATAACAGGATTTTTATGCATATACGATCTGAAGTATTTTGACACTATATATAATAGATGTATCCTTATAAGTAAACACACTCACACGCGCACATGCACACATTCAGGCTTCAGTGTTCCCCGACATGACAGCTCAGTTTCAACAGTCGTAACAATGAAAGAGGAATATAACGTGAAAGAAATAGATCTCCATACAATAATTCAAACTCCACAATTAACGACTGAAGAGAATCCACCAGTTCAAATAGCTGAACTTAGTAACCTACATTTCCTGGAAGAGATTACGGCAGTTTCCAATATAAGTAATTAAATTGCGCCTCGAAAGTGCTAGCTAGGTATTAAATAAAAGTAACTACTTCAAGTAAGGAATTGTTGACTACAGTTTCATTTTGGAAGAGGAAAAATAAAAATTAATAAAGACATATGCAACCTCGACAGCGAGCTATCTTAGCTTAGATTATATACAGTAGTTGTACGAGTCTCCGAAGTTTACGCCTGCAGTAAACTCTCGATAAACTGAGATGTTTATTATCCAGGACGATCCGTAGTGAAATCCATTTCGTGAATTATGTTTTTAATGTACTGTACCCTAATTATGAAAACCATGTTGTAACTTCAAATTTTCAAAATCATCCTTCATAGTATTCAACACTGCATGTCCTTAACCTACAAAACGCACGACTAATCGTAATATTACTGCGATCATATTATATCATCCTATTAAAAATTGCATTTGATCTTTCTGCAACTACAGAAAAAAATACAAGGAATTCAATCTCGATAGTGATAATGCCGATGAAATGAGCCCGGGGTCCAGCACGGAAAGTTACCCAGCATTTGCTCGTATTGGGTTGAGGGAAAACCCCGGAAAAAACCTCAACCAGGTAACTTGCCCCGACCGGGATTCGAACCCGGGCCACCTGGTTTTGCGGCCAGACGAGCTGACCGTTACTCCACAGGTGTGGACAAGATTTGTTGATGTGGATTTGTTCGCAGAAGAGGAGACGTTACTAAGGGATATTCTACTGGAACTAAATGACAGCTGTGAGCAGTGTGAGATGAAAATAAATACAAACAAGACGAAGACCATGATTATCGGAAGGAAAATAAAGAACGTAAACGTGCGAATTCTAAATGATGCAGTAGAGCAAGTGGGCAGCTTCAGATAGCCTACTTGGGGTGTACTATAAATAGTAACATGAGGTGCTGCAATGAAGTCAAAATGAGGGTAGCAATGGTAAAGAAAGCTTTTAATAGAAAGCGTACCTCTTGAAAAAGGACTAAGGAAGAGACTAGTGAAATGCTTTGTGTGGAGTGTGTTATTATATGGGTTAGAAACAAGGACATTATGACGAAGTGAAGAGAAACGACTGGAAGCATTTTAAATGTGGATATGGAAAAGAATGTAGAATGTGAAATGGACGAATAGAATAAGAAATTAAGCTGTGCTAGAAAAAGTGGATGAAGAAAGAATAATGCTGAAACTGATCAGGAAGACAAAATGAAATTGACGTGGTCACTGGCTAAGAAGAAACTGCCTACAGAAGGATGCACTGGAAGAAATGGTGAACGGAAAAATAGTTCGGTGCAGAAGAAATCTGATGTTAGATAAATAGGCGTGCATAGATTGTGAGCGGAAACTAAGAGGAAGGCGGAAACTAGAAAATATTGGAGAATGATCGGTTTGCAGTAAAAGATCTGCCTTTGGCCAGAACTCTATCAATAAACTGATGAATTAATTAATCAAGAAGATGGCATATTCATGTGAAAGTCAATGGAAACTGTAGCACGCACCGGCAGCTCAAGAAGTAGAGAAAGCTACTGGTCGACAGGCGCACTTGCCTATTGATTCGAGGTTGTGTGGATGAGTGTTCGAATCCCTGTTCAATTCATTACCTCGTTGCTACTTTTTTAAGGTTTTCCCAAACTGTAAAGTGAATGTCAGGTAATTATATAATTAATTCCCGATCGTATCTCGCTGTCATCAAACACAGCGACAATAAATAACCTAGTACATGAAACAGCGTCGTTAAATGACAGACTAGAACAAATTTCAAGAAATAATATAATTTATCTGAATAGGTGTACAGTGGTACAAATCACGAATCTGGACAAAAATGTAAACTGATCACTTGCACTCCAAGTCTACCGTTTGAGACAGAACACACCCGTTTTTATGCTGTTCGACAGACCCAGTGGCGGACAGTAGGAAAGGAGATAGTTTTTGCGTATTATCTCTTCTGTAAGACAATACACTTAATTAAAGGCATTCAACAAACAAATTAATCAAGTTGAGCGACACAGAGTAATCAGTCCAGTGGGGGATACATATTTAGAGGTCTTGAAGAACTTCATTGAAATATTGAATAATAAAGTGTCATTTAAAGAAACAATGTTAGTACTCGTATCTCATTAAAAATAACGCTACAAGGTTATCTTCCCACCAGTATTATTTCCCCCTATTAGTTGTAAACAATTTTTCATTTGGTGATTGCGAACAATAGTTATTTTGGGTTGTCAAGATAAAGTGGGCATCCTGTATATATATATATATATATATATATATATATATATATATATATATATATAGACTATATTTAACCCAGATAAGCCCAAAACTTTTTGTGATAAAAATACAGTAGCACATTAATTACTCTCAAAAATCGGTTAAATGATGTTGAAATAAACTGAAACAAGGAATGTATATTTTCTAAAGCTAACAAATACAACCAACATTATCGCACAACTTATAAAATGTCCCTAACACCAACAATGACATAATATCCGAAGGCACTGCAACTGTCCTTAAAAAAGGACGGTGAGAAAATCTGGGTTAATCAGATAAATTAAAAATATATTAATTAAATTAATCACTCAATAAATGCATATGTTTTCATTCCAACTAGTATACGAAGAAATTATACCCTACGCGCTTATTTTGACAATAAAAGCTTCTATCTGCTAATGATGATACAACTGTCTACTTGGAGAGAGGTCGTGGACGTAACAGCACTTCTCTAATCCATATACGTTCGATAAAGTGACCTCATTCGGGATGCATGAAATATCATATCAATATACCAGATTACTGCTAGAATCAAGTGCAAATTATAAGCCTGGAATACCGTGGATTATGCTATAATTTGAGGGATTACAGCTTTTCACCTGAAATGTGATATAAACAAATAAATAAAAATCAATGAGTAGGGAAAACTACTAAATGCGATACCAGTTTTAACACTAAGTACAAAATAATGTTATGAAAGTGTGTTAGGACAGAAATAATATCGTGATTCACACATGTTACATTTCGCTCATTAAAATACTGTGGAACCTGAATTACAAAGCATCATTCATCGGCACATATAACCCTGTTAAACTTTTCCAAACTGATACAAAATATTTTAAATAAAGTTGGGGCAAGCGAATTAAATTATTTAGTTCTTCTTGCAGAGAGATTAAAATATTTCAAGCTGATTCGACAAATACACTAATTTAAATTAAACATATAAGTTCACTTTGCAAAAAGTTAAATGCATTCATTCCAACGATAGGAAAAAAGTGCTTACTTTAATCTCGAATGTACTGATTCTGAAAACAATGCAAATATAGTAGACTTTGTGAATGCCTAGGGATAATACAGCTGTGATGTCTCCTTCATTACACTTCCTGTTGAAGATATGAGTGACAGAATTGTGCTACAGAGATCATATTATCATGGAGGAGATTCAACGAATGGGTGATATACGGGGTGCTCTAAAATTCTCCTTACAAACTTCTAGGACTTGGTAAGGGGACTGAGTAGATAATATTTCGAATTGGAACCCATGTCCGGAAACGTACCGTTTCCGTGCTACAGCCGTTTGAAAGCAAGCACTGCCTGAACGTACGTCACGTGTCTCAACAAGTAGTAGCTTCACGATTCGTCTGCCTGCAGCGTTACATGATGAGGGGTGCTTACGTCAGATCATGTGATGTCAATTGACGTTTATCCTAGCTCTCGGTTCAGCATTACGGCGCACCTCCTCACTTTTCACTTGCCATTCGGGAACATCTGGACCGACGATTCGAACAAAGATGGATAGGCCGAGGTGGTCCAATTGCATGGCCTCCACGATCACCGGATTTGACTCCATTGGACTTTTTCCTCTGGGGTCGTATGAAGAGTTTGGTTTATGAGACTCCTGTAGAGACAGCAGAAGATCTGGTGGCACGAGTTGTGGTCGCTGCAGGAGAGATTGCAGATACGCCAGGTGTGATAGAGCGCGTTTAACAAAACATCATTCGTAGGTATAATGCGTGCAACGAAGTTGGTGGTCGCCACATCGAACCGCATTTGTAGTGGATTTGAGTGTTAACCATCATTTGAAAAGGACAAAAACAGTTTAAGTTGAACTGTAAACAAAAGTGTTTGTGACAAATGATTCAGTTTCCATTTTGTTTCTTTGGTTATTAATGAGTTGAATTGTAAAACAAGTGATGTACTGGGTCACGCCTCATAATAAAATTACTTGTAAAAGTGGTCGCGTTAAAAACGTGTTTTCAAACGGTACGTTTCCGGACATGGGTTCCAATTCAAAATATTATTTACTCAGTCCCCTTAACAAGTCCTAGAAGTTTGTAAGGGGAATTTTCGAGCACCCTGTATAACAAAAACGGTAGGGCACAAATTAATAGGAATTTATAATAAAGTATACCTTTTGTACATATATAAAAGTTTTAAAAATAAAGAAAATAGGCCTATCCGTTTGTTTTCCCACCTTATTTAAATAACACAAGCCGCTGCAGTACTGACTCTACCATGGTATACAGTAACATCACATAACAAAGCAAACAATGACAGTAATACTTCAAATAGGGACAGAAACAAGAGAATAATTAATAATGAATGTATGAGAAGTAACAATCAAAGAACAACAGCAGTCAGTCGCAATAGTAGAAAGAGTAACATCAGTAATAATGGAAGCAGTAAAAGTAGCAACAGTAGAAAGAGTAACAGCAATAATGATGGAAACAATAATAACATTAATAACGGAAACAGCAACAGTAGCAATAGTGAATAGAGTAACAGCCGTAATAATGGAAACAAGAACATTGATGATGGAAACCGTAAGAGTAACAATAGTGGAAAGAGTAACAGAAGTAATAATGGAAACAGTAACAACATTAATAATGAAAACAGTAACGGTAGCAACTGTAGAAAGAGTAACATCAGTAATAATGGAATCAGTAACAACATTAATAATGGAAATAGTTTAAGTTAGCAGTAGTGAATAGAGTAACAGCAGTAATAATGTAAAGAGTATCAATAGTATGAAAAAGTAACAAAAGTAATAATGGAAACAGTAACAGCATTAATAATGGAAACAGTAAGAGTGGGAATAGTAGAAAGTAACAGCAATAATATTGGAAACGGTAACAGTACTAATAATGGAAGCAGTAATAGCATTAATAATGGAAACAGTAAGAGTAGGAATAGTAGAAAATAACAGCAATAAAATTGGAAACGGTAACAGTACTAATAATGGAAACAGTAACAGCATTAATAATGGAAAGAATTAACAGCATTAATAATGTAAACAGTAAGAATAGCAATATTAGAAAGTAACAGCAATAGTAGTGGAAACGATAACCGCAGTAATTTTTTTTTAATTTTATTGGGTTATTTTACGACGCTGTATCAACATCTAGGCTATTTAGCGTCTGAATGAAATGAAGGTGATAATGCCGGTGAAATGAGTCCGAGGTCCAACACCGAAAGTTACCCAGCACTTGCTCGTATTGGGTTGAGGGAAAACCCCGGAAAAATCCTCAACCAGGTAACTTGCTCCGACCGGGATTCGAACCCGGGCCACCTGGTTTCGCGGCCAGACGCGCTGACCGTTACTCCACAGGTGTGGACACCGCACTAATAATGGAAGCAGTAATAGCATTAATAATGGAAACAATAAGAGTAGGAATAGAAGAAAGTAACAGCAATAATATTGGAAACGGTAACAGTACTAATAATGGAAACAGTAACAGCATTAATAATGGAAAGAATAAGAGTAGCAATAGTAGAAAGTAACAGCAATAGTAATGGAAGCGATAACAGTACAAATAATGGAAACAGTAACAGCATTAATAATGTAAACAGTAAGAATAGCAATAGTAGAAAGTAACAATAGTAGTGGAAACGATAACCGCACTAATAATGGAAGCAGTAATAGCATTAATAATGGAAACAATAAGAGTAGGAATGTTAGAAAGTAACAGCAATAATATTGGAAACTGTAACAGTACTAATAATGGAAACAGTAAGAATAGCAATAGTAGAAAATAACAGCAATAGTAGTGGAATTGGTAACAATACAAATAATGCAAACAGTAACAGTATCAATAGTAGAAAGTAACAGCAATAGTAGTAGAAACGATAACCGCACTAATAATAAAAACAGTAACAGCATTAATAATGGAAACAGTAAGAGTCGCAATAATAGAAATTAACAGCAATAATAGTGGATGCGGTAACAGTACTAATAATGGAAATGGTAACAGATTTAATAATGGAAACAATAAAAGTAGCAATAGCTGAAAGTAACAGCAATAATAGCATGTTGTCCACACACGTGGATAAAATATCCAGACACTTCGCTGTTTAACTGATACATCAGATATGTTTTAGTACAGCGGCAGGCGTCTTCAAACTTTCGGAGGAATGCTTTGTTCTTTAGTCTTCCCTTTAGGGTCATAACCAGACATCGAGATTTTGGACCCGATAGAATAAGTTTACTAAGTCCATACTATAGGCAGCTTTTTCACTGTGTTAGAGGGGGATGGGAGTCGGCAGAAGAAGAGGCATGTGTACATGAAACCCAGTTCAGTCCAGTCTGCTGGTGCTGTACAGTGACGTTCCAAAAAACAGCAACTAATTTATCAAACATTAAAGTAAAACGATTGTTAGAGGAAAAAATTTTATTGGACCAAAAAATTAATGTTTACATATATTAAAATAAACAAACCTATAATGCGAAATTTTCAAAATAAATTAATAAGCATTTCCTTTCGGCTTCTGTCATAAGCACAAGTGCAATACTTACTCAACACACATAATAATCCTACACAATATACACAACTTATGATGTACAATACATGGTACTGTTACAATGTAGCCTACTACAACACACATTCTGAAGGTCTCAAAACTAAATTTTCTTCGGTAGTCGGCAAGACAAAGCTTATATTGGGAGACGCTCCGCTCTACATCACATGATGTAACGGATTTATTTTATTTTAGTAGGTTATTTTACGACGCTTTATCAACATCTTAGGTTATTTAGCGTCTGAATGAGATGAAGATGATAATGCCAGTGAAATGAGTCTGCGGTCCAGCACCGAAAGTAACCCAGGATTTGTTCACATTGGGTTGAGGGGAAAATCCAGGAAAAAACCTCAACCAGGTAACTTGCCCCGACCGGCAATCGAACTCGGGCCACCTGATTTCGCGGCCAGACGCGCTAACCGTTACTCCACAGGTGTGGATGATGTAATGGATGCAAAACGAAAAAACACTAAGTCATTGAAATCTATTTTCGCTAACCCAGCAGTGTCCGTAGACTTCTTCCCTGCTAGCATGTCTGTTATGTCACAGAATATCGCATATATTCTTAGACTAATCGCATAGATGCACAGATCAAAACTAGACTACTAGCTATCTCCTGTCCTCTCTTCTGATGAAGTGAACTAGGTGCACGGGACTGTTTTTATTATCAGAACAGTACCTCCTCTCCCTGCCTTACGAGTATGACTGAGTAAATAAAGCACATGGGACGACAGGTAGGTCGCTACCCTCACTGCCCCCACCCACTACCGTCCTGCTTTCCAACTTGAAATCGCACTGTTTTCATCTATCGGGTCTAAAGTCTCTAAGCCTGGTCATAACTCATAACCAAACTGCGGCCTAGCGTTACCAAATCACGAGACTGAAGTTCGAAACTCTCAGTATACATGACGTCATGACTCAAGGGTTGGGATTGTACTGTGAGAGTACAGTTGGTTTCGTAAGAAATTACATTAGCGCCTTTCTAATTCTGCTAGGGGTGTATCTTGCAATCACTACACCTACTTGAGATACTACGAGTAAACAAGTTATTATTGTCAATACAGCACTACCATTTGATTAAACAAAAACCTAATGACAATTATCCAACTCAAAATCGCGATATTTCCAACTTTACGTAAATGGATGAATTATTTTTCTTCACTCCTATACCGAGTAATGTGATTTGTTTGTATTTTACGTCAATACGATGGAACTTCAGTCGTAGAAAGGTGTAGCAAACGGTTTCCTCTCCTCAACCGTTAATCCAAAGGTATAGCCAGGTTAATATTAGAAATGTTAGTAAAAATACAATGACGTCCCTGCATAAACTATACCTAGAATAACAACCAGAACACAAAACTGAAGATTTAAGGAATTTCAAGGCATATAATTTTTTTTCAATATTTTTATAAATTTTCATTGTATCTATGTTATGAGACCTGATTTGGAATGTACAACGAATACCTTGTGCAAATTTTCAAATGTAAATGATTTCCTACTGTCCGCTAACAAACCTTCACTGATGTCAAACGAATGAATAATAGCTATTTTTACAACCTCGAAATTGTCGCAATAATAAAAGCAACCGTCGATCCTGGTCCCCCATTTTGTCAGAGAAATAGACGGTTGCATTCAATAAGATTCAATTACACAAAGAGAATCGAAGTCTGAAGCTGCTGGTCAGTTACAATATTTCATTGTTATAGCTACGGTAACAAAAGAAAATCACTCTTGGCCCTTCAGTCGCCGTGTGTCACACACACCCTCCTCTTTAAAATGTTTGACAACAAATTGGTTTTTTCCTAATTTGACAACCAGTTGTTTCAAGTGAGACGCCTAGCCACCCCCATTTGTACCTGTGTGAAAACAATAGACAAATATTTGTCGTAACTCGTGACAGTTTAGTGTCGGTTCCATTTTGCACATCCCACAGAATAAGATGGGAAGAAAATATTAAAATTTTACCAGAGGCAAATGAAAGAACATACAGTAGTTCTAGGGAATTCAAAGAACAAAGGAAACCAACTTTTGATATACAGTGAAACCACGATAATACAAGCCCGTTTGTTAAGTTATCTCGCATTATACACTCTTTTCGTCCGGTCCGTTCACATCCCTATATAAAACCATGTAAAATCCATCGCTTAACATGCTCATCATCCATTTAATACACTCTTTCATCTGCTGAAAATTCTAAAATATCGTACTTTGAAGGATACTGAGAAAATTTTCTTGAACTTCGACATTACCGCTAGCGCCCTCATATTCAAGAATTTGTAGGAGTCTTTGTGTAGTGAATACAATAGGATGGAATGCGACTCTTGAGTACCTGCAAGACTACTGCATTCAGAGCCTGTCCTTCTCGCTGGCAGTTTTGGATCGCATTGTCAGTGAGGACTTGACGAAGAGGATGTGGAAGCGGTAGACATTCCAAATCCTTCTCGCAATGAAGCCCCAAATGACTGTCGCAGCTAGTTTTGACAATGCCCGAATTCTCAGGTCCTTATTCTTGTAATAATTACTGTCAAACATATTCCACAAACAACTTTCCAATTCATAAGCTTCAATAAATCTTTTCATCTCTTACCACTCCTTTGTTTCCATAAATTGTAATTATAATTGCAATTGTATTCATCCCTCAAACGGAGTTGTGGGGTCTCTTTCGATACCAGGCAAATTGTATACCCCTGACATTCTTTAACCAATACTTTCTTTCTCTAAATCTTTTGTGTACCTTTTTCTTTTGTCAAGCTTAATCCATTAGCTGTGTCACTGACCAGCAAGTACCGTTATTTTTTCCAGTAATAGAGAGCCCAGTGGGTTGTTACGACGCCTGTGTGTAGTATAACGGTACGCTATGGATTCTCAACAAGTGCAAGACAAGTTAAAATGCGGAGACTATGTTTTGGTTAATGAAAATAGGAATGGATCTGAAACCTGGAAAAAATTCTCTTGTGTAAAAAAAAAAAAAAAAACACTAAAACCAGAGCGGTCTGCGAAACGCAATACGTATGGAAAGATTTTAAAAGTGAAAACAGGTACCTCAGGCATGTTGCGTCATATATTACGTAAAGTGGAAAGAAATGTTCAAGATGGATAAAAAATTTTGAAAACTGGTAACGATTTTTTAGTGGAAAGGTGTGTGGAAATGTGCGTGAAAGACTTGAGATCATTTTCTACTGTGGAAGGGGAAGGATTCTTAACGTTAGGACAGGCCCCATTGGATATATTTTTTTCTCCTTGAAAACAGCATTTATTTAGACCTATTTCAATAATTGAAGTTTTAAGAGAAATAAACTTTGCAATTAACAATAAAATAAGTTTAACTTTTATATTTATTGAATCCAGTACTGACTGTAAGGTTGAATGATCGTCCACCTCTGCTTCGGCATGTGGACGTGAGGCCAGCAGCCGGCTGGTCCGTCTTGGCCCTTCATGGGCTGTAGCACCATGAATTTAATTTTACTTTGCTTTTACTAGTACTAACTATGAAAGCTAATTACACGTGAACCAAAACAGAAGAGGCATGATAAGAGCCTGCCATCCTAGGAGCAAGCTCACTTTGAGCCCGACTTACATACAACACAACACACAAACTTGCTTCTACTGTTGGGTTAAGGGGAGAGGATGGTATTTTTAAAACGTTTTTCCTATTTGGTGTAAAATATTAATTTTTTTATGTAGAGAGGTCATAGCTGTTGCAACTCAACCAAATATAAATATTTTGAAAAAAAATATATATATATATTTGGTGGCTCAATTTGAAAAAAAATACCCAATGCAGAATTGCACTAAAACCGATATATCTAAACCGTTTTTAAAGATATATTCAAACAGTTTTTTGCAATGTATTTGCAAAAGCATGTCTACAATCTGTCTGTAACAGAATTTTAATATTAGTCCCTACGTTTGTAAAATAAACAATTAAAATTTAATAACACTTTTCTGATTTCCTTTCTTGCAAAGAAACGGACGTATTTTTTAAATGAAATCAATTAACAAAATTCTGTTACAGAGAAAAGTTTCCTAATAGTCTAAAGAATGTGTGTTCTAAATTTCATGCATGTATCTTTAATAGTTCAGAAATTGTATCCATTTTTGTCTAGCAACGTAGCAAAAAAATGAAGTTCCTGGAAACCGATAAAAGGGGGCGTGTGATTCAAAAATCCATAGCGCAGGAAGTTTAAAAATGACTTCTCAACATCCGATATGGGCAAAAATACCCACGAAATGTTAAGCAATCCATTTCACACATATCAAAGAGTATTTTAAAGAAACATTTTTTTTTTAATTTAATTTACCAGAAACAACAATAATAGTGGGCAAGTGATTTAAAAATCCATAACGCATGAAGTTTAAAAATGGCGACTCAGCATCCGATAAGGGCACAAATACCCACAAAATCTTATGCTATGCATTCCACACATATCACAGAGTAATTTAAAGAAATTGTTTTTGAAAATTTACTCATTTTTCACCACAAAATACCATCCTGTAACCTTTGTACGCTCTTGCCTGTTCACCAGTCCCAGCAGGTCAGGCAGGCTGAATGTTGCCGCATGCACAGCTCTAGTGGGCTTTTCGCAACGGGAGAGAAGATGTTCATCAAACACCTGGAGCTGGCAGACGCAATCGGCAAATGATGTGCATGTGAGCACTGCTGGAGCACCTATGAAATGTCAGATGGAAGTGGAATTGGGAGAGGAGTACATTGAAGATGCACCTTATCACCTACTCTGTTCAACATCTATTTGAATGATTTAGTGAAGAACGGTTTTCAAAACATGGGAGGAGTGATAGTAAGAGGCAGAAGAATAAAGTGTATAAGATTTGCTGCTGATATGGCGTTGTTAGCTGAAAAGGAGATGATGTATGTATGTATTTATTCACACTGCAATGGGTATATACCCGGTGGCAGTGGTAACTAATTACACTCAATAATGACAATAATAAAATTATTAATTAAAAATACAATTAATGATAATACTAATAATTAATACTAATACTAATAATAATAATAATAATAATAATAATAATAATAATAATAATAATAATAATAACAACAACAGAGAATATACTAAATTAAATGAAACGATCACTTAAAATAACATTTGAAATATTCTAATTTGTATCTTAAAACTAAGATCGAACTAAAACCCACGAGTATATGTTCATATCTGCACAAGCACCTTTCAACATTATACTCATTTCGCTGTCAACTCACTCACTGCACTGGAACTACGACACATTTCACTGATTCTATCCTAATTTCACTAACACTTCAAAAACATTTCACTGTTCAAATACTTTGCACTGCCACTATAACCTATAAAGCTTCACTGACAGGAACACGTTTCACTTGCACAGCACACTTCACTAACACGACATACTTCTTCACTGATACAACACACTTCACTGACACAACATAATTCTTCACTGATACAACACTTCAATAACAACATATCATTTACACCCTTTAAGTACTGTGTATAATTACCGTCTATTAGTAAGGTCCTTAAGCCTATTTTTAAATGCATTTTTGGTTGTTGGTAAAGCCTTTAGTAAGTCTGCAGGTAAAGCATTCCAGTCCCTGATAGTACGATTGAGAAAAGAAAACTTTCCAGTGTCCGTCCTCTGCCTTCTTTCCCTCAATTTATATGAGTGGTCGTTCCTTGAAGAGTAATTTGGCGGCTGCAACCTATTTTTTATTTCTCTCCAGGCAGGCTCACCTCTGTATGTTTTGAACAGTGCGCATAATCGAATTCGCGTTCTCCTGTCCGTGAGTGTGTCCCATTTTAATGGTGAATTTTTCCGACAACACTTAAGAGCCCGTTTTTGAATCTTTTCCAGTGTCTTAATATGTTCTAATCTGTAAGGATCCCAACATGCTGCACCATATTCCATTACTGGACGTACTAGTGATTTATACGCAATCTCTTTGGATTTATCAGAACCTTTTCTTAGCACCCTCATCACAAAGTGTAACGCTCTCCATGCTTTTCCCGCTGTATGTGTAACGTGTTCCCCCCAACCGAGATCGCTGCTAAATGTTATTCCGAGGTATTTACATTTGTTAACTTCCGGAATGGTTTCACCCCCTAACGTATACGATGAGACTATTTTATTTCTTTTCCTTGTAAAGCTGATGGCTTTGCTCTTTAGAGAATTTATTTTCATTTTGTTGGCTATTGCCCAATCATTTATTCTATTGAGGTCATTCTGGAGAAGAGTAGTATCTTCATGACTTTTTATTTCCCTGTATAACATACAATCATCCGCGAATAAGCGAACCCTAGACAAGATATTAACTGGCAGATCATTTACAAAAGCCAAGAATAGAAGAGGCCCCAAGACACTCCCCTGCGGGACCCCGGAAGTAATTTCAATTGGGTTCGATAATTCCTCCCCTACCCGTACTCTCTGAGTGCGACAAGTTAAAAATTCCTTGATCCACTGGAGCACTCTGAAGTCAATCCCCGTTGATTGTAGTTTAACCAACAATATATCGTGTGGGACTACATCGAATGCGCGTGAAAAGTCAATAATCACTGCATCTACTTGGCTATTGGAATCTATTCCGTCTTCTAAATCCTGACATACCGTTACTAATTGACTCTCACATGAATAGCCCCCCCGAAATCCATGCTGACAGTTATGTAACCAATTTGAATCATCCCAATGCTGTCTTAGATAAGCTGAAATCAAGTGTTCCATCTGTTTGCAAACCACAGAGGTGAGGCTGACCGGTCTGTAATTTTTTGTATCTGAGCGAGACCCTGACTTATAAATTGGCACCACTATTGCATCTTTCCAATCTCGCGGGACAGTACCATTGTTAATTGATATTTCAAATATACGCACTAGATAGGGAATCATGGCTTCCCCTCCCAATTTTAGTACGTCTCCGGCGATACCATCAGGTCCTACTGATTTATGAGTTTTCAATTTAGAGATCCTTCTCCTTATGTCCCTAGGCTTGATAGAAAACTGACCCGTATTTTCCACAGAAGCTAAGTGTGGTACTATTGTCCTCATCCCAAAAACAGTGGCATAATAGGAATTTAATTTTTCTGCTTTTTCGCTGTCCTGTACGATAAATTGATTGCGGTCATTTTTTAGGGGGAGGCTCGAATAATTTTCCTTGCGTCGTCTCTTCACATATTTATAAAATTCCCCCCACACGTTTTGTTCACCTTTGAAAAGTTTGTTTAGGTAATTTTCCTGCACTATCTTCTTCGCATTAAGCAGTTCTTTCGATAGTTGTGTGAATTTTGTTTGTTTTGCAAGGCTTTCCTTGCGCTGTCTGTAGGTTTTCCTTAGTTTTATTTTCAGTTTCCGTATGTATTTATTATAATATTCCGGATCGGGATTGTTTGATAAGCGTTTAACCGGGACAAATTTCTGTATTCCTGTTAATATAATCTGCTTGAACTCCGCCCAGCATTCTTCTACACTACTGCCCTTTGCTACCCATAATGAGTACTTTTCTCTAAGATAATTTTGGAAGCTTTCTCTGTCCGCTTTGTTATATTGCAAGATATTTTTGTTCTTTTTTCCGCTTTGCTTGTACTTAGCATTCCATAATATTTCAAGAATTACCGCGTCGTGGTCACTAATACCTGGAATCACTTCAATACCTGCGACTATTTCTGAGGGTCTTAAAAGAAATATGTCTAGTAACGAATCTCCCCTTGTCGCCCTGTCTGTTACTTGAATTAAGTTATGTTTCCAGATGAGTGAGTTTACTAATGGCTGGGCTTGACTCATCCCTCCCTCTATTGTACCCTGCCAGTTTACCTGAGGCAAGTTTAGGTCCCCTGCAACGATAACATACTGCCCGCGGATTTTTCTATTTTCCAACATATCTCTTATTTTATACAGTACGTTCAAGCCTTCTTTCGGGGCCCTGTATAAACCGATGATGTGTAATATGTTTCGCGAATAATCATCCGCTATGTCTACACCCAACATTTCGAACTCCGAGTCCTTAAAATTTTCAGCGCTTTGCAGGCACTCTTTTACACATATAAAAACCCCTCCCCCTGTTCCTACACGGTCGCGTCTGTATGTTACATAGTCGTTTCTAAATACTTCTGAGTCTGCTACTTCGCTGGAAAGCCATGATTCCGTTCCTATTATGACGTCAGGATTATGCGAATCTACTAGGTTCCAGAATTCAATTGATTTATTATAAATACTTCTACAATTCACCTGCAGCACCACTAAAGACTTACCATTACATGACATAATATTGGTGATCCCTGTTGTTTCCGCTGTGGCCGCCGCTACCGCCTCCGTCTCTCCCGTTGCCGCCGCCGTCGCCGCTTCCCCCGTCGTAGTAATAGTACTCGTACATACTATTTGCCGCCGTCATTCCCGGTCGTTGCTTCTCTCCGTTGCCGCCGCCCTCGAGAACAGCGCTCCTAGTCCCGTCGCTCCTCGTCGATTTAGATGGACTCCATCCCGTCCCAGGTCCCCGTCACCGATCCACGAATTTGGGTCCACGAATGTTGCTCCCGTTCTATCTGCCACCCAGTCGAATGCCTCATTGAGTCGCCCAATCCGAGTCCAGTGAAAATCTCGTCGCCGCACTATCCCGCTGATAATTATATTCGCCTGGGGGTACAGCTCCTTCGTTCTTACCGCCAAGTCGTACATATCTCCCATAACGTACTCGAATCGTCGCCTCAGGTCATTGGTCCCCACATGTAATATTACAGTTTTCTTGTCCCTTTTCTCCTGTTGCTCCAATTTGAGTTTCACTTCATCGACTCGTATCCCCGGGTAGCACAGCACTTCGAGGTCCTTATTTTCCTGTCCCACATGTCGCACCATGGAATCTCCTATCACCAATATCTGCTTCTCCTCGCTCGCCTCCCCGTGTCGTTCCTCGCATAGCCGCCTGTTCTCTGCTTCCATCTCTCTCAGTCGTTCTTCCGTCTGTTGCAGCTTTTCTTTCAGTTCCGCCACCTCTTTATTCAGGGACTCACTTTCTGTGTCCGTGGTCTCAACAGCTATGTCCCTCATACATTCCCTACACCGCCAGTTCTCCTCGATATGCTGGTCCCTCTTGAGTTTTTGGCAGCTGAAGTGAAACCACGTCGAACTGGTGATGCACAGAAGGCCAGTCCTCAAATTGTTTTTGCAGACTCCGCACTTCACAGATTCCACAGGTTCTGGGTTCAGTTCCACTCCTCCAATCACCAACAGCATGGCTAGTATCAGGATCACAAAGCTCCTCAGGGTCGGTTCCGCACTCCCCTGGCCTGAAGCTGCCGGGATCCACCTCACCGCCCGCGCCGCCCAGGTACCAATCCTCGCCCGGTACGTTGCTAGTTCACAACCCATTCTACGTGCTCTCTAAGACAACCTTGCTCGACGACTACCTGCTCACGATACAAAGAGATATGCGACTGGAGCTAAATGACAGCTGTGAGCAATATGGGATGAAGATAAATGTAAATAAGACGAAGATCATGTCATAGGAAGAAAAATAAAGAAGATGAACTTGTGAATTCTAAATGAGACAGCACTGTAAGTGGACAGCATCAAATATATCCCTTGTTTGATGTTGAAAATAATAACACGTCATAATAAAAATGAGTTTGTTTTCTGGGAAGCAATGTTTTCTTCTTTTCATAATGGGTTTTCTGATTCTCACCACATAAAACAAAGAAAAAAAATTGAGAAACTTTCGGTGGCCCGTTCCCCCCCCCCCCGGAGAGTGTAGTTGTTCATTATTGCAGGAAAATCACTTTCAGATTTCACTTGTTTGTGTTTTTTATGCAGTGTGTACTAATAAAAAGAATCCATGTAGTCTTCTTTTCATTAAATTTTTAATATTTCTGTGCTAGATTATGTTTCTTCCCTCAAATTAGAAACTCAATGTATGCTATTGATTAACGAATAATTACACCTCTAGCTATAGTCCATTCGTGCTTTCAATCATGACTATATGATTGGACCATAATTGGGCAACTCAGAATACAACTATATACCAATGCTTATTATTTCTTTAACACTTGTAATTAAATAATTTGAAACACGTGTATCAGTAGTCTACTTATTTAATACACACTTACAAGAGTCCGAAGCCAAAATTTCACTTAATCTGGAACAATAGTAATGAATATACAAAGAAAAATGTGAACTATAGTTAGAGGATACTACGGTACTTGTAAAATGTAGAACACTATTCGTAACTTTAATTTCACTGTGTTTACGATGATTAAATTGCTTAATTTTACCGCCCTTAACACTTCAGAGCGTATCAAATATTGAATGTGGCCTTCTTCTCCACAAAAAAATGTTCTTCCCATTCTTTCTGATATATATAAAACTTATATTTATTTATTTATTTTTATTTTTTTTTTTTTTGCTTGCGAAAGCTCCTTAGAAAGAGACATGTTTGTTGCGTTAAACGATACCTATCCTCATACGAAACGATACTGAGAAAACGATCAATACAGCATGTCAACCATCCCGTAGGGAGGGGATAGTTTTCAAGATTCGAACCGAGTGCGACGTCTGGCCATACCTGTGTAGTCTCAAGTTTCGTTCGCGGAGAATACGATTGGACATATTCTCATTCTGCGCATGCGTGAACTCTGCCGTCTGCTAACTCACTGATTTGCTGTATGTCCTGTGTGGGTTGTATTCAATGGTAGTATAATATTCTTAAATTGTATTTCCGTGTATTTTGGAAGTAAATTTAAACTTGATTCAGACGCAGACACACTTGTTGATCATGTGCATGCAAGGCATGGAAGGGACAGCATAAGAAGGGCCAAGTGCAGAGGGTTCTGTTACATAATATAGCTTGACCGTGTGGCGCGTGACTTGCACGAACATCATGCAACACGCGACAAACCGTCTTAAGCACGCTCGACAGTCCAGTTGAGTCTCTCTGTAGAGTGGTTGTGTTGACGTTACTTTCCGTGTAATTCTTCAGTTGTGTTGGTGAAGTGTTTAGATTTAGGAGTGGTGTGTTGCATGGCCTTCGTGCCACGTGGAAAACTGGAGAAAGACGGGATAGGAACCAAACTGCAGTCTTTCCCGCGACAAGAGTTACTACATGAATTTTTCACATGACATTTCCAAGCCTTACCGGGACTCGAACACCATGACAGGCGGATCTTTAACCACTCAGCTACCTGAGTGTCTGTCTGCACAGGCCGGCCGCCTGCTTGCCTGAGCTCTATACCGAACTCGGAACACCACTGCAATGCTCTTTCTGTCTGAAAGCGTGATTGTAGAATCACTGCGACGCCATGTTGGAAGTGCTATTTCTCTCTCTTTCTAACTAATGTGTATCAATCAGTCTTTCACGGAGTTCATGTTTTATAGGCGCAATAAAAATAACAAACATGCATAGAAGTTGTATGATATTTGGTTGTTCAGAAAAACAAAGAATGAAAGCTGGTATCCATTTCCATAATTAGACCTAAGTTTATTCTGCAGAAAACCGAAAGTAAACGAAGCGATACTGTAGGCTTAGGCTAGTCATAATTCGTTTAAGTAATTCTGACCAGGTAATATATTCATTTTCCGAGGTGTAATTAAGTAAAAGTTTGTCCTGTGAAACTGCCGTTAACTGAGGGAGTAAGAACTTGCAGTCTTGCGACATTTTATAAATGTACGAACACTAAATCGCGTTAGAAATACTCACACAGCTAAATTAAATTTAAAACTAAACCCAAAATAATGCTACCTCCATCAAAACAAAATAACTACGAAAAGAATAGCCATGACAGAACACCAATAATTGGTGTACCACAGTAACGACAGCCGCCTACCACATAACGTGCAAAAGTCGCGACTTGTCAGGATGGACTCTGGGTGGCTGTTTCAGCGGTTGCCATGGTGACGACTTGAAGCTGTTGCAGTAGTCCTATACTGTATGTACAAAAACCTGGTTTCTATTCACAAAAACTTGAGGTTTAAAATGGGGTTCGAAACACTTCTCTGTACCAACGAAAGTTTTATGAACACTGTCCTACTTTTCTACGGATCGCATGAAGCTTTATTAAGGGTAACTATTTCGTAACAAACACTGGAGCATGGAATCTAAATATTTATACTTCATAATTTGTATAAAATACTAACCAAAAGATAAAATTTAAATATTTAAATAGGCCACCCCCTTTTGTAAATGAATAATGAATAAACAGTTCAATAGCTAATTAATAGCTGTGAGCAGTATGAGATGCATACAAATGCAAACAAGACGAAGACCATGGTCGTAGGAATAAAAATAAAGAAGGTATACCTGCGAATTTTAAATGAGGCAGTAGAGCAAATGGATAACTTCAAATAATTGGGGTGTACTACGAGAGAGAAGCTGTGTTGGAAAGAGTGGGTGAAGAAAGAATGTGCTGAAACTGATCAGGAAGAGGAAAAGGAATTGGATGTGTCATTGGCTGAGAAGAAACTGCCTACTAAATGATTCACTGAAAGGAATGGTGAAGAGGAAAAGAGTTCGGAGCAGAAGAAGATATCAGATGATAGACGATGTTAAGATATAGATCATATTATGAGCAGATAAAGAGGAAGGCAGAAAACAGGAAGGATTGGAGATAGCTGGGTTTTCAGTGAAAGACCTGCCCTTGAGCAGAACACTGAATGAATGAAAGAGTTCAATTTGAAATAGATCTCGCATTGCGAGGAATGACGCTTAGTACGGTTAAACGAAGTACTTCACTAACATATCGTTAAACTTGGAGGTACCCTGGGATGTCGAATAACTATTGTATATTTTACAACTGGAATGTTAACTTTATACACGAGTAGTAGGCCAATACCGCAAAAATTATAATAAACTCGTTTGAATTAATGGTATCTTTTAAAAATAGAACAAGATGAAAACGAGTACAAAATACAGGCCTAATGTTATTATGGCTCCTCTATTTTCGTGATCCAAAAAGATTCCATCACAATCTATCTGAGGAAGCCAAACTGGAACAAACAGACCAATTATCTCTCTTACACAAACGCAGAACGGGTTAACGAAAATTCTTAAACGTTTGGTCTGACTGGTTTCTTCCGAAGATATCCTCAGACGTGGGGAGGATGCCGAGTGATCTATAGCCTCACCTCACTTCATCAGCGTTTGGTCTGATTACGTGGTTGGTTTTTTCCGAGGTTTTCCCCAACCATAAGGCAAATGCCAGGTAACCTGTTTGCGAATCCTCGGCCTCATCTCACATCTCGCCAAAAATAATTGTAATCTTGTAAAATTTTGACTTTTTCCACATCTTATAGGTTCATTTCTAATGTAAGATCTATGAAATATTATATATATACATACATACATACATACATACATACATACATACATACATACATACATACATACATACATACATACATACATACATATATGAATGCATGAATGAATGCCACATTTGTATCAGTAACTTAAGCGGTGTGAAAGCTACACTATGAAAACATGGACTGCTATGATCTTATAACCCAACTTTATGCTTTGCAGAATATAGTTTCCAGGCAACTGTACGCACTCAATGTAGTCCTACTTATCTTTGGTTTTGGAAATAACCCAGTCATACCACGTTGCATTTTACCATACACACCCATACATACGCACGGACACGCAGACACGTATCCATGCATAAAATCTGAAACTAGTAAAAATTCGAAGATAAATAAATTTAAAAAATTTACTGTATTATACCTCTTTATTTAACTTCAAAGAGCTCTATTTTTAAACGGTTGTGTTACATGCAAAGAAATGCATACATGATACTGAACTAACATTCTTGTTCTATCATTTATCATAGTTTTAAATAGCTAAACTAGCACTGAAGTAGTTCTCTTTGTACTCTCGATTAGGCCTATACACTTTGCATATATCAATCTGTGACAAGTTACGTTTGGTTAGTTTATGCTTTTGTTATGTAGTATATACCATCAACCAAATATCCACAAAAATCCCTTCTAAATTCAACGATTTTCACTTCCGAAATCACGGGATCAACCTCAACCCTAGTTTCACCTTTAAAATTACCAACGCAAGATTTTGATAAATAATCATCTATAGAAAATGTCAAATATAGTCTAGGCTATAATAAAAGTGTGTCACTAACCTTTCAACTCGTGAAGATATTATCAGGCTGTACATTTATCCGTATTCCCAATATCCAACACAAAAATTAATCCACGCACTCAACAGTTCACCGGTTAAAAACAACCATGAACTGCACATCTGCGATCCCCACTCGAAATTAAAATGAGGAGCGTTCGGTATATCATCATTCAGCAGTACCAATAGTGTCATGCTTCTAATAAAACAATAAAATTGCACTGCGATGCGCTTAGTACGTCCATGTGAAGCAAATTGGTATATTTAGAGCAGTTAATTCCATTTATGTCTGTTCCTATTCCTTTACTTATTAAATATTCAAGAAAACGTGAAAATTTACTAAGTGCCTTAATTGTTTTCAAATACATTAAGTTGGGCATATCTTTCCACTCCCTCTACTCCATTCCATCAACCAATGAGGAGCAACTTTATACTCATTCTGTGTTCTTTTTCTTGCAAGTAAAAACCGTCGCGTTGCTTACGAATAATCAGTAAAAACATATACAATGCAATATTAGAAGTGAAGCTTTAGCAAATAATTAACAGATTAACCCTATAGATACACAACTTTTAAATGAAAATGTATTTTCTGGGCATTTATTCATTACATTTAGAAGTTTAAAAATAAAATTGTTTCGTAGATACAGCGAATAACAGAATTATTCTGACACTTAATATTCCAAATTTGTATGTGTATGTTACTAAACATGTTTGCAAAAACGCAGAAATTACGCTTGCGGTTACGTCAAATAAACCAATTTGCATAACATGGACATAAAAAGAGCCTCCTAGTGAAATGGTATGTTGATATATTTATATAAAAATAAAAAAATATACAATTTACTGAGTAACAAATATATTCGGACATTCCTGTTGGACCTATTCTGTACACCCCTGTTGATCACTTACATTACACAGTAGGTGGAGTACCGAGTTTCAATAATATGCGAGAGTACTTAGTCTTACTTGTGCTGTCGTTTCAGCAAGCCGGAACACAAAATGGGGCGTAAAGGTAAGCAAACAACATTTAATCAGAGGCAGTTAGTGATATTCCATCACGAAAAAGGGAAAACCATTCGAAACATTGCAGATTTACTTCAGATGAATGAGAATTACAGTGTCTGACATAATTCTCAGATATAAAAACGAGAACAGAATAGAGTTGAGAAAGCAAACAGGTCGCCGAAAAGTCCCCACAGACAGAGAAGAATCTCTTATTATCAGATTAAAAAGAACCCTCGTATAAGTGCCCCGAAGTTAGCTTCTGAAATTGAATCGGCTACGGGTAAAAAAGTGCATGCCCAAACAATTAGAAGGGTAATACATAAATGGGCTACAACGGAAGAATAGCACGAAGAAAGCCTTATGTTTGTGAAAGGAACAGACGTAAACGACTTCAGTTTGCTAAGGAATATGAAAATAAAGGCGAAGATTGGTGGGAAAAGGCTCTTTTTCCTGATGAGAGCAAATTCAATGTTTTTGGCAGCGATGGTAGACAAATGGTGTGAAGAAAGCCTAAGGAGAAAATGAAAACCAAGAATTTGCGAGCTACTGTTAAACACGGTGGAGGAAATGTGATGATATGGGGGTGCATGTCAGCTTCTGGGGTTGGTGAATTGGTGTTCATCGAGGATATCATGAAGAAGGAAGACTATATACACCTCCTGCAACATAATTTAGTGAAAAGTGCAGAAAAGCTTGAAATTGAAAAGGAATTTATATTTTACCAGAACAACGATCCCAAGCATGACTCCTATATCGTACAAGAATTTCTGCTCTACATATGCCCTAAAGTGCTTCATCCTCCTCCACAATCGCCGGATTTGAACTCTATTGAACATTTATGGGAAGAACTTGACAGGAGGGTTGGATCAAGGCCTATTTCTTCTAAAGAAGAATGGGTGAAAATTCCTATAGACATAACAAAAAAATTAGTAGACTACATAGCATGCCATGCCGAGTGAAAGAGGTTATTAAACAGAAGGGTGGTCCTACAATGTACTAATAATAACGAGCTGGAATAATATTATTTGTTTTCAAAAAGTGTCCGAATATTTTTGTTAGTATTAGAAATCAAATGTTTTCCTTTATGTTTTAATAATTAGAAGAAAATTAAGTTAATTGGAATTGTGTTGAAAATGTTTATATGAAATGCGATGCTTTTAGGAAAAAAATAAGAAAAGCTTATTTTTATATATTTATATGTAAATATATGTCATTGAATTGTTAGTTGACGGATGTCCGAATATTTTTGTTACTCACTGTACCAAAACAAACAAAATAAGATTAGTTCAATTCAGAGATTAGAGAATACTTAACATATGAAGACCAATTCTCTTGACTACAAAAAATTCCATGAGATTAGTCTACGTGTGTGTCTGTGCTATGGGACACGAAGTAACTGCACATGCAGACTTACAAAATAAAGAATAAAAATAGCAGGCACGTAAACAATGCCAGCACGACAAGATTACAGTACGCCGGCATCTCCAATGGCTAACATTAGTCGTCTGACTTGCTCAACATTATCATCGCAACTATTAATAATAACGAAATAATATCAGTATTATTATTATTATTATTATTATTATTATTATTATTATTATTATTATTATTACTACTCAGAATTAAACTTTCCTCGTTTAAGGAGGCTATCCCAAGAACTTCAAGCCCACTGCTGTGGAGTAACTGTTAGCATGTCTGACCGCGAAACGAACGAACCCGAGTTCAAATCCTGGTTGAGAAAGGTATCTGAATGAGATTTTTTCCAGTTTTCCCTCAACCCATTAAGAACGAATGCTGGTAACTCTGGGCGCTGGACCCTGGTCTCATTTCTCTGGTATTATCATATTCATCTCACTCAGACGCTAGATAATCATAGCAGTGATAAAGCCTTGTAAAATAAACCAATTAAATAAACAGATCCTGAGTCATTTTATACGACCCTCTTCCACTACCAAATCATACATACTAGCATGTTTATTTTTATAGTGGCGCTCCACATTATATTGGCCATGAAGTACCGCATATCACGCATCTCGATCGTTCAACTATTTTAAGAAAGGATTTTTTTTTCCAATCTATATCCTGGGTAAAGGAACTTGCGCGTCTCCTCTCCAATCTGGATTGTCCGAATCCATATTATTAGAGCGATCGGTGTTTAGAAAACACCATTAGGTAATTATATACTCTAGGAGTTTTCTTAGCCAACATCCGCCTCTTTCTAAATTTCTATAATTTAAATAAGTTATTTGCGTACTTCCTAACGTTATAAAATAACATAACATAAGTAAATCTGTTTCATTTATTCGGTTATTGGAAGTGCAAATAAAGTAACATATAGGCCCACGTATATTTATGAACATTATAAAGCGTTTATATTTGAAGCAATGCTCAGAATGTATTAGGTTTACTTCTGTTGTTTTATATAACTTAAGTTAGAAATCTCTCAATTAACATCAATCAATAAAAGAATTGTATTCCAATGGATACCATCCCATTGTGGAATCCTGGGAAACGAGAATGCAGATGCATTACCAAAGAAGGGCAGCACTGCTACTTACAGACCTGTTACTAAATCTACGTATTACTCTGTGAAAAGATTTATTAAATCTACATACTTAAGACTTCAACAAACAAAATTTGACAACACAATGTCAAGGGAAAAAATGGAACTCTCTGCATCATAATCCACAGTTAATTCCCGATTTACCACGAAAATCGTCCGTAGCTGCATTTAGATTGGCAACAGGCCAAGATTGTTTGGTCAAACACCTGCATAGAATTGGAATATATCAGTCCCCTAACTGCCCATTGTGCAACTCAAACCAAGAAATGGATTCGGAGCACCTCAAAATCTGTGCTTCAGTGGCTGACCATGATAATATCTTTGAAAAATATTGGAGTGCAAGAGGTCAAATGACTTTATTGTCAAATGGCTGGCATTAGAAAACAACAGCAACATACACGTTGGAAAATACTTAATCAACTTTTTTAGTTATATATTACAAAAAGAGGGAAAGTCCGTAATGCACTACGTCCGCCACATCACGAATCTCTCTATATTCCCTGGGAGCTGAATGCCCCCAGTAAGCAAGCTTGTTCTAAGGCAGTATTGTCAGAGTTGTAAGCTCCGAAACCGGTAGTGGAGCTAGAGACGTCCAGTCGGAGTGTGAACTTGCTTATGTCTGTGGAAGCACCGGAGCACGCAACGAGTTATAGTGGAGCGCTCCGCTCCGTTTAGGCTGTGTCAGACAACGCTGTTCTAAGGCATCATGCCTGAACTCGCGTTACGGAATGAGCGCTGCGTAGAGTCATGAAATTTCGGCCAGTGTATGGGACCGGTGCTATCCAGCAACGTGATGTGTTTTGGGAGCTACGAAAATTATCGAAATCCAACTGGTTACGGAAATCAACTATAACAGCTGAGGGAATCTGTGAATTTGGGGACCTATGATAGGTAGCGAAATCCGGTTGCGGAAACTAGCTATAACGGCTGGAGAGATCATTAAGGTAACCACACGACACCTCCGTACTGGTTGCATGATCATTCATCAAGCTGAAGTATGTGTACGTGAGGTCAGCTATCTGCTGATCAGCCTTGGTCCTTCATGGGCTGTCGCGCGCAGGATCAATTTTTTAAATTTTAATACAGATATAGGCTAAGTATATAATAAGTACACTTCCAAATTGAGACACATTATCTCTTAAGTTATAGGCCTATGCACACAGGATACAACAGTGTTTGCAAAGCAACTGGCAAGGCAGTCATCTGCTCTCATAATAGCTATACATACCATGTCAGCTGGAGTTGGTGCAATACGTAATACAGGACACCAAGAGGAAAAAATAAACTTTCGCATAAATATTATGTTGGAGAGAATACGATCCATTATCGTTTATCAGGTCTAGAAAAATAACATTTTGCTTAGATCTATAAACAGTTATCTAGAACAATACTATTTAAAATAAATGGTACTTCGTAATAATAAGAATAATAATGATAATAGTAACACTTCATTATCTAACAAAATATTAGGACATGCATTTATAATGCACATGAAATGTTAAAAGATTGTACTATTGAAAACCATGTAATGTTTAAGAAAAAATGAACAAAAAACAGAATGCTGACACTAGTTAAAGTCCAATAGAATTATTAACCATGTCACAAAAGTAGTATACACGACAAGCTTGCCTGGATTGGCTCACCAAGCGAGTACACTTGAGCCATCCCTGTCGAGGGGGTTCTAACCCCATCACAGGAGGCCTGTGCCCAACATGGGACATCTTGGCTAACATTCATTCATTCATTCAATGTTTAAAATAATAATAATAAAAATAATAATAATAATAATAAAAATAATAATAATAATCATAATAATAACAATAATAATAATAATAATAAAATAATAATAATATTAATATCACGAGGAAATCTTCAAGCAAAAATCAGTAAGTTGAGCTTAGTAACACAGTATTTTCAGTAGAGCGGTCTATTTAATCACATGCGTCTTCTCATGTCATAAAACGAATGCGCCTTCTTCCGGGTGTAACGCTGACAAGAGAATTATTTTTAAATTCTGCACATTCAAATCATAGAAGTGAATCAGAATAAGGAAAGAAGGCATTGCTGGAGAGACGGCTGCAAATATAATCAATTGTTAACAGAAATTTGAAATTGTTAACTTGTATCTAACTACACGAGAGTTTGCGGGATGAATTTCTATCCGCCGCGCAAGAGTCACTGGGAATGAAATGTAGCCAACATACTTAGCACAAATTGAAACCGGAGCAGCCGTCCAAAGGTTAATCTGAATACAATGTAGCCAACACATCTTGCACCAATCAAATTTCTAATCGCCGCGGAAGTGTTGCCGGGAATACAATGTATTCAACATACAATACACCAATCAAATTTATAATCGCACAATATATATCCGACATATTCCATTAATCAAATTTGTAATCGCCACGCAAATGTTGCTGGAAATAAAATGTAGCTGAGACAACTTGCACCAATCAATATTTTTGTAATCGCCGCGGAAGTGTTGCTGGGAATACAATGTAGCCAACATACCTACCACCAGTCAAATTTTCAACATAGACTTACTAAATAACCCCTAGCCCGCTCACTGGCGCTAGTGTTATGCTCCCAAATTGAACAGACGAGCTGAATAAATATGATTATTTCGTGTGCTGCTTTTAATTACAGCAATGCACACGGATGTAAAGATAAAGAAGGAAGGAATGTTATATTTTATTGGTTAGTTAATCCATAATTTCTACGACATATTTTTCTCCATATTATATCCATATATTTTTCTGACAGAGGAAAC